>NC_141016.1:36284385-36291827 GCF_052327205.1 Somniosus microcephalus
TGGGGGGGGAGAGAGAGAGGTGGGGGGGGAGAGAGAGAGGTGGGGGGGAGAGAGAGAGAGGTGGGGGGGAGAGAGAGAGAGGTGGGGGGGAGAGAGAGAGAGGTGGGGGGGGGAGAGAGAGAGGTGGGGGGGGAGAGAGAGAGAGGTGGGGGGGAGAGAGAGAGGTAGCGGGGGAGAGAGAGAGAGCGGGGGAGAGAGAGAGAGCAGGGGGGGGGAGAGAGAGCAGGGGGGGGAGAGAGCGGGGGGGGAGAGAGAGCGAGGGGGAGAGAGCGGGGGGGGGGAGAGAGCGGGGGGGGAGAGACAGCGGGGGGGGGGTGGGGGAGAGAGAGAGAGAGGTGGGGGGGGGGAGAGAGAGAGAGCGGGAGACAGAGAGAGAGCGGGGGGGAGAGAGAGCGGGGGGGAGAGAGCGAGGGGGGGAGAGAGCGGGGGGAGAGAGAGCGAGTGGGGAGCGGGGGGGAGAGAGCGCGCAGGGGGGAGAGAGCGAGGGGGGGGGGAGAGAGAGCGGGGGGGGGAGAGAGAGCGAGTGGGGAGCGGGGGGAGAGAGAGCGGGGGGGGGAGAGAGAGCGAGTGGGGAGCGGGGGGGAGAGAGAGAGCGAGTGGGGAGCGGGGGGGAGAGAGCGAGTGGGGAGCGGGGGGGGGGAGAGAGCGAAGTGGGGAGCGGGGGGGAGAGAGCGAGTGGGGAGCGGGCGGGGGGGGAGAGAGCGAGTGGGGAGCGGGGGGGGGGGAGAGAGCGAGTGGGGAGCGGGGGGAGGAGAGAGCGAGTGGGGAGCGGGGGGGGAGAGAGCGAGTGGGGAGCGGGGGGGGAGAGAGCGAGTGGGGAGCGGGCGGGGGGGAGAGAGAGCGAGTGGGGAGCGGGGGGGGGAGAGAGCGAGTGGGGAGCGGGGGGGGGGGAGAGAGCGAGTGGGGAGCGGGGGGGGAGAGAGCGAGTGGGGAGCGGGGGGGGGAGAGAGCGAGTGGGGAGCGGGGGGGGGGGAGAGAGAGCGAGTGGGGAGCGTGGGGGGGGGGAGAGAGAGCGAAGTGCGGAGCGGGGGGGGAGAGAGCGAGTGGGGAGCGGGCGGGGGGGAGAGAGGCGAGTGGGGAGCGGGCGGGGGGAGAGAGCGAGTGGGGAGCGGGGGGGGGGGAGAGAGCGAGTGGGGAGCGGGGGGGGGGGGAGAGAGCGAGTGGGGAGCCGGGGGGGGGGAGAGAGGAGGAGCGAGTGGGGAGCGGGGGGGGTGGGGAGCGGGGGGGGAGAGAGCGAGTGGGGAGTGGGGGGGAAGAGAGAGCGAGTGGGGAGTGGGGGGGGTGGGGAGTGGGGGGGAAGAGAGAGAGAGCGAGTGGGGAGTGTGGTGGGGGAAGATGAGAGCGAAGTGGGGAGTGGGGGGGGGTGGGGAGTGGGGGGAAGAGAGAGAGAGCGAGTGGGGAGTGGGGAGTGGGGGGGGAGAGAGCGAGTGGGGGGGGGAGAGAGCGAGTGGGGGGGGGAGAGAGCGAGTGGGGGGGGAGAGAGCGAGTGGGGAGAGAGCGAGTGGGGAGTGGGGGGCGGAGTGGGGGGGGAGAGAGCGAGTGGGGGGGGAGAGAGAGCGAGTGGGGGGGGGAGAGAGAGCGAGTGGGGAGTGGGAGGGGAGAGAGAGTGAGTGGGGGGTGGAGAGAGGGAGTGGGGGTGAGAGAGAGAGAAAGGGTGAGTGGGGGGGAGAGAGAGAAAGGGAGTGGGGGGGGAGAGAGAGAAGGGAGTGGGGGGGGAGGGGAGAGAGAGAAAGGGAGTGGGGGGGGAGAGAGAGAAAGGGAGTGGGGGGGGGAGAGAGAAAGGGAGTGGGGGGGAGAGAGAGAAAGGGAGTGGGGGGGAGAGAGAGAAAGGGAGTGGGGGGGGGAGAGAGAAAGGGAGTGGGGGGGAGAGAGAGAAAGGGAGTGGGGGGGGAAGAGAGAGAAAGGGAGTGGGGGGGGAGAGAGAGAAAGGGAGTGGGGGGGAGAGAGAAAAGGGAAGTGGGGGGAGAGAGAAAGGGAGTGGGGGGGAGAGAGAAAGGGAGGTGGGGGGCGAGAGAGAAAGGGAGTGGGGGGGAGAGAGAGAAAGGGATGTGGGGGGGGAGAGAGAGAAAGGGTGGGGGGGGGGAGAGAGAGAAAGGGAGTGGGGGGGGAGAGAGAGAAAGGGAGTGGGGGGGGAGAGAGAAAGGGAGTGGGGGGGGAGAGAGAGAGAGGGGGGGGAGAGAGAGAAAGGGAGTGGGGGGGGGAGAGGGAGTGGGGGGGGGAGAGGGAGTGGGGGGGGGGGAGAGGGAGTGGGGAGGGAGTGGGGGGGGAGAGGGAGTGGGGGGGGGGGAGAGGGAGTGGGGAGGGGAGTGGGGGGGAGAGGGAGAGGGAGTGGGGGGGGAGAGGGAGAGGGAGTGGGGGGGGAGAGGGAGAGGGAGTGGGGGGGGAGAGGGAGAGGGAGGTGGGGGGGGAGAGAGAGAGGGAGTGGGGGGGGAAGAGAGAGAGAGCGAGTGGGGGGGGGGGAGAGAGAGCGAGTGGGGGGGGGGGAAGAGAGCGAGGGGGGGGAGAGAGAGCGAGTGGGGGGAGAGAGAGCGAGTGGGGGGGAGAGAGAGCGAGTGGGGGGAGAGAGAGCGAGTGGGGGGGAGAGAGAGCGAAGTGGGGGGGGGAGAGAGAGGAGCGAGTGGGGGGGGGAAGAGTGAGTGGGGGGGGGAGAGGGAGTGGGGGGAGCGAGAGCGAGTGGGGAGTGGGGGGGGGGAGCGAGGGGGGAGTGGGGGGGGAGAGAGCGAGGGGGGAGTGGGGGGGGGAGGAGAGCGAGTGGGGAGTTGGGGGGGGGGGAGAGAGCGAGGGGGGAGTGGGGGGGGAGAGAGCGAGTGGGGAGTTGGGGGGGGGGAGAGAGAGAGCGAGTGGGGAGTGGGGGGGGGGAGAGCGAGTGGGGAGTGGTGGGGGGGAGA
Organism: Somniosus microcephalus; assembly: GCF_052327205.1. Taxonomy (NCBI): domain Eukaryota; kingdom Metazoa; phylum Chordata; class Chondrichthyes; order Squaliformes; family Somniosidae; genus Somniosus; species Somniosus microcephalus. The sequence continues at coordinate 36,287,274 of NC_141016.1, forward strand.
GCGAGTGGGGAGTGGGGGGGGGGAGAGAGAGAGCGAGTGGGGAAGAGAGAGAGAGCGAGTGGGGGAAGAGAGAGAGAGCGAGTGGGGGGGGAGAGAGAGAGCGAGTGGGGGGGGGGGAGAGAGAGCGAGTGTGGGGGGGAGAGAGCGAGCGAGTGGGGGGGGAGAGAGCGAGTGGGGGGGAGAGAGCGAGTGGGGGGGGAGAGAGCGAGTGGGGGGGAGAGAGCGAGTGGGGGGGAGAGCGAGTGGGGGGGAGAGAGAGAGGCGAGTGGGGGGGGAGAGAGAGAGCGAGTGGGGGGGAGAGAGAGAGAGCGAGTGGGGGGGGGAGAGCGAAGTGGGGAGTGGGGGGGAGAGAGAGCGAGTGGGGAGTGGGGGGGGAGAGAGCGAGTGGGGAGTGGGGGGGAGAGAGAGCGAGTAGGGAGTGGGGGGGGAGGAGAGAGAGCGCGAGTGGGGGGGGTGAGAGAGAGAGCGAGTGGGGTGTGGTGGGGGGAGAGAGAGCGAGTGGGGAGTGGGGGGGGTAGAGAGAGCGAGTGGGGAGTGGGGGGGGGAGAGAGAGAGAGAGAGCGAGTGGGGAGTGGGGGGGGGGAGCGAGTGGGGAGTGGGGGGGGGAGCGAGTGGGGAGTGGGGGGGGGGAGCGAGTGGGGAGTGGGGGGGTGGGGAGTGGGGGGGGGGGAGCGAGTGGCGAGTGGGGGGGGAGCGAGTGGGGGGGGGGAGTGGGGGGGGAGCGGAGTGGGGAGTGGGGGGGGAGCGAGTGGGGGAGTGGAGGGGAGCGAGTGGGGAGTGGGGGGGGGAGCGAGTGGGGGAGTGGGGGGGGGAGCGAGTGGGGAGTGGGGGGGGGAGCGAGTGGGGAGTGGGGGGGGGAGCGAGTGGGGAGTGGGGGGGGGGAGCGAGTGGGGAGTGGGGGGGGGAGCGAGTGGGGAGTGGGGGGGGGAGCGAGTGGGGAGTGGGGGGGAGCGAGTGGGGAGTGGGGGGGAGCGAGTGGGGAGTGGGGGGGGGAGCGAAGTGGGGAGTGGGGGGGAGCGAGTGGGGAGTGGGGTGGAGCGAGTGGGGGGGGGAGAGAGCGAGTGGGAGTGGGGGGGGAGAGAGCGAGTGGGGAGTGGGGGGGAGAGAGAGCGAGTGGGGAGTGGGGGGGAGAGCGAGTGGGGAGTGGGGGGGGGGAGAGCGAGTGGGGAGTGGGGGGGGGAGAGCGAGTGGGGAGTGGGGGGGGAGAGAGAGAGAGCGAGTGGGGGGAGAGAGAGAGAGCGAGTGGGGGAAGAGAGAGAGAGCGAGTGGGGGGGGGAGAGAGAGAGCGAGTGGGGGGGGAGAGAGAGCGAGTGGGGGGGAGAGAGCGAGCGAGTGGGGGGGGGAGAGAGCGAGTGGGGGGGAAGAGAGCGAGTGGGGGGGGAGAGAGAGCGAAGACAGTGGGGGGGGAGAGAGCGAGTGGGGGTGGAGAGAGCGAGTGGGGGGTGAGAGCGAGTGGGGGGGAGAGAGAGAGCGAGTGGGGGGGGAGAGAGAGAGAGCGAGTGGGGGGGAGAGAGAGAGAGGCGAGGGGGGGGGGGAGAAGAGCGAAGTGGGGAGTGGGGGGAGAGAGAGCGAGTGGGGAGTGGGGGGGGAGAGAGCGAGTGGGGAGTGGGGGGGGAGAGAGAGCGAGTAGGGAGTGGGGGGGGGAGAGAGAGAGCGCGAGTGGGGGGGGTGAGAGAGAGAGCGAGTGGGGGAGTGTGGTGGGGGGGAGAGAGAGCGAGTGGGGAGTGGTGGGGGGAGAGAGAGAGAGAGCGAGTGGGGAGTGGGGGGGGTAGAGAGAGCGAGTGTGGGGAGTGGGGGGGGAGAGAGAGAGAGAGAGCGATGTGGGGAGTGGGGGGGGGGAGCGAGTGGGGAGTGGGGGGGGGGAGCGAGTGGGGGAGTGGGGGGGGGAGCGAGTGGGGAGTGGGGGGGGGGAGCGAGTGGCGAGTGGGGGGGGAGCGAAGTGGGGGGGGGAGTGGGGGGGGGAGCGAGTGGGGAGTGGGGGGGGAGCGAGTGGGGAGTGGGAGGGGGAGCGAGTGGGGAGTGGGGGGGGAGCGAGTGGGGAGTGGGGGGGGAGCGAAGTGGGGAGTGGGGGGGGAGCGAGTGGGAGTGGGGGGGGGAAGCGAGTGTGAGGCGAGTGGGGGGAGGAGCGAGTGGTGGGAGTGGGGGGGGGAGCGAGTGGGGAGTGGGGGGGAGAGCGAGTGGGGAGTGGGGAGGGAGCGAGTGGGGAGTGGGGAGTGGAGCGAGTGGGGGGGGGGAGAGAGCGAGTGGGGAGTGGGGGGGGAGAGAGCGAGTGGGGAGTGGGGGGGGCAGAGAGCGAGTGGGGAGTGGGGGGAGAGAGCGAGTGGGGAGTGGGGGGGAGAGAGCGAGTGGGGAGTGGGAGGGGGAGAGAGCGACTGGGAGTGGGGGGGGGAGAGGAGACAGCGAGTGGGGGGGGAGAGAGAGCGAGTGGGGAGTGGGGGGGAGAGAGCGAGTGGGAGTGGGGGGGATGAGAGCGAGTGGGGAGTGGGGGGGGAGAGAGAGCGAGTGGGGGGGAGAGAGAGCGAGTGGGGAGAGTGGGGGGGGGATGAGAGAGCGAGTGGGGAGTGGGGCGGGGGAGAGAGCGAGTGGGGAGTGGGGGGGGAGAGAGCGAGTGGGGAGTGGGGGGGGAGAGAGGGGGAGTGGGGGGGGGAGAGAGAGCGAGTGGGGGGAAAGAGAGAGAGAGCGAGTGGGGGAAAGAGAGAGAGAGAGCGAGTAGGGGGAAAGAGAGAGAGAGAGCGAGTGGGGGGAAAGAGAGAGAGAGCGAGTGGGGGGAAAGAGAGAGAGAGCGAGTGGGGGGAGAGAGAGAGCGAGTGGGGGGAGAGAGCGAGCGAGTGGGGGGAAAGAGAGAGAGAGAGAGCGAGTGGGGGAAAGAGAGAGAGAGAGCGAGTGGGGGGGAAAGAGAGAGAGAGAGCGAGGTGGGGGGAAAGAGAGAGAGAGCGAGTGGGGGGAAAGAGAGAGAGCGCGCGAGTGTGGGGGAAAGAGAGCGCGAGTGGGGGTGAGAGAGAGAGCGAGTGGGGGGGAAAGAGAGAGCGAGTGGGGGGGGGAGAGCGAGTGGGGGGGAGAGAGAGCGAGTGGGGGGGGAGAGAGCGAGTGGGGGGGGAGAGAGAGAGCGAGTGGGGGGGGAGAGAGCGAGTGGGGGGGGAAGAGAGCGAGTGGGGGGGGGAGAGAGCGAGTGGGGGGGGGGAGAGAGAGCGAGTGGGGGGGGGGAGAGAGAGCGAGTGGGGGGGGAGAGAGAGCAAGTGGGGGGGGAGAGAGAGCAAGTGGGGGGGGAGAGAGAGCGAGGTGGGGGGGGGGGGAGAGAGCGAGTGGGGGGGAGAGAGAGAGAGAGAGCGAGTGGGGGGAAGAGAGAGAGCGAGTGGGGGGGGAGAGAGAGCGAGTGGGGGGGAGAGAGAGAGAGCGAGTGGGGGGGGGAGAGAGAGAGCGCGAGGTGGGGGGGGAGAGAGAGAGCGAGTGGGGGGGGAGAGAGAGCGAGTGGGGGGGGGAGAGGAGAGAGAGCGAGGTGGGGGGGGAGAGAGAGAGAGCGAGCGGGGGGAAAGAGAGAGACGAGAGCGGGGGGGGGGAGAGAGAGAGCGAGGCGAGTGGGGGAGGAAAGAGAGAGCGAGTGGGGGGGAAAGAGAGAGAGCGAGTGGGGGGGAAAGAGAGAGAGCGAGTGGGGGGAAAGAGAGAGAGCGAGTGGGGGGAAAGAGAGAGAGAGCGAGTGGGGGGAAGAGAGAGAGAGTGAGTGGGAGGAAGAGAGAGAGCGAGTAGGGGGAAAGAGAGCGAGTGGGGGGGGAAAGAGAGAGCGAGTGGGGGGGGAAGAGAGAGGAGAGCGAGTGGGGGGGGAAGAGGAGAGAGAGCGAGTGGGGGGGGAAGAGAGAGAGAGAGAGCGAGTGGGGGGGGAAGAGAGAGCGAGTGGGGGGCAGAGAGAGAGCGAGTGGGGGGGGAAGTGAGAGAGAGAGAGCGAGGGGGGGGGAAGAGAGAGAGAGAGAGCGAGTGGGGGGGGAGAGAGAGAGCGAGTGGGGGGGGGGAAGAGGGATGAGAGAGAGCGAGTGGGGGGGAAGAGGGAGAGAGAGCGAGTGGGGGGGAAGAGAGAGAGAGAGCGAGCGAGTGGGGGGGGAAGAGAGAGAGAGCGAGGTGGGGGGGGAAGAGAGAGAGAGAGAGCGAGTGGGGGGGAAGAGAGAGAGAGAGGTGGGGGGGGGAAGAGGAAGAGAGCGAGTGTGGGGGGGAGAGAGAGAGAGAGAGCGGAGAGTGGGGGGGGGAAGAGAGAGAGAGCGAGTGGGGGGAGGAGAGAGCGAGTGGGGGGGGAGAGAGAGCGAGTGGGGGGGGGAGAGAGAGAGAGCGAGTGGGGGGGGAGAGAGAAGCGAGTGGGGGGGGGAGAGAGCGAGGGGGGGGGGAGAAGAGAGCGAGTGGGGGGGGGAGAGAGAGCGAGTGGGGGGGGGAGAGTGATGGCGAGGGGGGGGGGAGAGAGAGCGAGGTGGGGGGGGAGAGCGAGTGGGGGTAGCGAGAGATGAGAGCGAGTGGGGGGGGAGAGAGCGAGTGGGGGTGGGGAGAGAGCGAGTTGGGGGGGAGGAGGAGAGA